>NC_035441.2:53120262-53155262 GCF_002127325.2 Helianthus annuus | reverse complement strand
TTTGAAATCACAATGGGAAAATAGTTTGTTGTGAGGGGGAGTTCTGATTGTTTACGCCAAGTGGATGGAGAATTGAAGTGATTCTCATCATGTTGTCAAGTTTGTACAGTTTGTTTCAAATTTTCCCAGAAAATCAAAATTGAAACATATTTTGATTTTAGGGGGAGAAAAATTTTAAAAAAATTAGAAAATTTGAAAATGTCAAAAAACATTAAAAATTTAAAAATGAGTTTTGTTGTGAAAAAGAGGAAATGATTGTAAATCAGTGGACTATCACAGCACGCTAAAGAAATGTAATGTCAAATGTAATAAACGGTCTCACTGATGATGTGACGATAGGCTTTTGTACATTTAGTAGATTTATTCGCGATATAAACCTAAAATTTCAAACTTGTGAAATTCGTGGGGAACACTACTTGGATATATAGGTAACCCCTGAAATCTCGTTTGAAAGGTCTCATATTCTGATATACTAGGTGTTTATACTCTATGATGTCTGGGGTATTATTCCGGGACTTCTGCTGAACGGTAGTTCTGACCTAGTCCTTGGCTAATACTTTCCGCAAAATGCTTGAAACATAGCATAAAGCCCTCAGCTGATTAGACAATAAAATTGATAATCATCTGTTGTAGCTGAAAAGATCCTCTAAAGGGGACACACTGCTAAGTCAAAGCTGATATCTCTCTGCTGAACGGAAGTTCTGACCTGAGATCCCTCAGTTCTCGCATTTAACCCCTAATTTATGTACAGATATCATTGTAGTATTCTTGCCTGTAAGACTGAATATTGGGATTCTAGATACGGGAGTATATTCAAGAGGTGGGACACATGAATCGAACTAAGTTCATAAAACACTTAAATAGTATCCTGAATAGATTGAAAATTGTATGAAAATTTAAGAGGACAACTATATCGTCAATCAACGTGAATCGTTTAGAAATTAAAATGTCTAAAAGCTTAACGGTGCTAGTGATGTGTCTCAAAAACTGATATGATCCTCTTACACAAACTCACAAAAATATGTTTGTACATATTTCATTTCTGCATTTAATTTCTGTTATTGCATTTATGTTTCTTATTTTGAAAAATCCAAAAAGATTTTCGACAACTGATGTTGGAGAGCTGATTTTCAAAATCTCAAAGGCTAAACATGATGAACAGATAGGTTGGTTAATTGGTTTGAAATGTTTAAGATAATTCATTAATTTGAATTAGAAATTGGAATGTTTCAAATTTTGTTAAGCTTTAAAATGTGATAATTCTCAAATGTTTAGTTGATTCATTTAGTTGAATCACAATATTGTTTGTTATACTTGTGTGTTTGAGATATGCAGGTTTTGAATTTGTTGCTATGAAAAGCCAGACTACGATCCCGACAGCCGAGTCTAAGGGGGAGTCTGAAGACGAGCTTAATGCAAAAGGAGCTTGTATTCGGAAAGCCAGGCGTCGATCCCAAAAGCACGGAAGCTTGACGAAAGGGGGAGCCTGAAGATTCTGAAGAAAAAGAGCAACGGAAGCTGAAGACAGATCCACCGGGATTCTGTTCAAGCAAGAGGAACTCAAGAGAGAGAGAGAAAGACAAGTTGCTACGAGTTTCACTACGAGATTGACTACGGCAATATCCAAGGGGGAGATTGTTGATGCATTTATTGTCTATCGCCTTCGTCAATTCGAGTCGTAGTGAAAAGCCGGAAGAAATCAAGCGCATAATGTCATATTTAGTTAGAAATGGCAAGGTGGCAAACTTGTAATTAATGTGAACTTTCATTAAATAGCCTTGACCATATAAATAGGGGATTATGTCACTAGTTTAGTAAGTTCTTGGAAAAGAGTTTAGGAGAAGACTTGGAGAGAAGACTTTCTAGAGAGAGAAAGTAGAGAGAGAAAGTATTGTATTTGTGATTCTTGTACCGTACACGTCAAATTTAGCAATGGAATCACATTAGTAGTACGTTATCGTGTGTTCGGTCACGTTCGTTCACGGATTCCGCACGTGAAACGTTCGTTACGCAATCGAACGGTCGAAAAACCGGTCCTACAGTAGTTTTCATAAGAAGCAACAAACGAAGCAAGTAGAGCCAGATGCTCTTCAGCTGACTTCACACTCATTGGCATTGACTTAGCACTACTACTCTGCTTAGAAGCTGATGTTTTCTTTGCTCCTGATGTTCCCCCTGAAGTAGCAACAAAACACACATCACCATCCTGATTCACTACAACCTGCTCATTTTCACATGATAAAAACGCAATAGCAGAGTCGCTAGAAGCGTTGTGAGATGAAGAAGACGTAAGCCCATTGTAGACCGATGGATCTTGAACCTGATCATATCCAGTATCTTTCTTCTTCATGCTGAGCTCATAAGCTCTCAGCTTGCCAACAACCTCTTCAAGCTCTTTTGTCTCATAATCTGCTTCACCCTTGATCATGAGAGTGTAGATATCCCACTTGGTAGGCAAAGCATCTAGCGGCTTGTCATTCTTCTCTACGTCAGTATAGCAATCGATCTCGTAATTTTCCATTTCTGACATCAGATGGTAGTAACGAGTGATGACGTCTTCAAGTGACTCATGCTTCATGTACTTGAAAACAGCAAACTGCTTCTTCAGTAGATCAATCTTGTTTTTCTTGACATCAGCATTTCCAGCGTATCTTTTCTCCAAAGCATCCCACATATCCTTTGAGTTAGTGTACTTCTTGAAGGTATGCTTGATGCTATCAGGTAGCGACATTTTGATTGCAGCCAAGGCTCCCTTTTCAGCCTCATACATCTTTTTGTCATTATCTTGCATGTTAACATAAGCTGTTCTTCGTGGTCTGCCCTCAAAGTCGTGTGTAGGGTTCGTGTACCCATCTTCGATGCATATCCACATGCGCGTATCCTGATATTCAATGAAGGACTGAAAACGATCCTTCCATGTCAGATAATTTTCCACCTTCATCATCTTAGGCGGTTTGTTGGTAGTGCCAACCTCATGCTCCATTCTCAACAGCTCATTCAAACTAGACATGTTCGACATTTTTAACGTAACAAACTGATAAAACCGTACAAAATTTTTCCGAAAACAGTGGTTACCAAATTACACCGTTAGAATCGTCTCGAAAAGACGAATCCAATGATATATAATGTCAAAAACCGAATTCGGGATTTTCCGAAAACATGTTCGACATTTTTTTTTGTCCTAAAAATCACACGAAGTCAACGGTGCAGACGGTTTCTTCAAATGAGTTACGGTTCACTTTCAATTTGCAAAACACTGAAAATTTTCCTACGCTTGCCAACTGAAATTCCCACCCCTTAACTTCTCTACTAATTTCGCTAGTTTCAGGGTCAAATTCGCTAGTTTAATTCGCAGGTCAAGTTCGCTGCTTTTGTTCGCTGGTCTAGTTCGCTGACAAGTCTGTTAATTTCGCTGAATAGGTAATTTCGCCGGGTAACCAGTTCGTTATAATGACGACTGATAAAGTCGCCAAAACCGAGATAATTTTGCTGTGAAAATTATTCGGTTACCAAAGTCGCCTTTGGATTTTAATTTCGTCTGTAACTATGCTGGTGTGTTGATTTCGCTGGTCAGTCAGCAAAATTAATCAAATTCGCCAGTAAATATGGAAATCCAATCTTTTCGAAATTTTAAAGATCTTATCTCCTCTCTAACACAAAACTGCAAAATCAAAACAGCAAAATATCAGTGATTTTCGAAAATCACCAAGAAACAGAACGAAGAACGTGAAGAACACGAAGAACAATCTTCGAATCTTCAAGTGTTTTCAGCCAAAATCCTTCTAATAATCAACCGAATCTTTCTAGAAATCCTGAAAAACACCAAACAAACAAACAAGAAGATCAAAACAGCCAAAAATTTTCGAAAATTTTATCAAACCAACACAAAAATTTCGAAAATTTTATAAACCCTATTTTCAGATTTAACAAAAAAAATCAAAATCACTTCCTGTTTCTGCAGCAAACAATTCTGAACCGAGCCTTCAAGAGCCTGATGCTCTGATACCAATTGTAGGTCCCCTAGATGTGTATGGATCTTCACAGAATCGTCTTTCCAATCAAGAGTGCGGAATCCTCTTGATCAGAATAAGCAGAAAACGTGTAGGAACAGAAATCAGCAATCACTTTCAAACTGGGTTTCTATTGATTATCAATCACAAGGAATTACAATCAATCCAAACCCTAACAAACCCTAATTTCGTCCAAGCAGTATAAGCTCTCACGAATTCTCTCTAGTAACTGTTTTGGCTGATTAACTGATTAACCTAAACCCTAAAGCCTAACCTTGTTTATATAACACAAGGTTTACTAATTGGACTAGGGTTTCCTCTATGGGCAAGGCCCAAATCGTCCCCCCTACATCCAATTGGGTTTAGTTTAGCCCAAACTCTATTATTTCACTAATACAAAGCTAAACCCACTAATTGTTTATCGTTTAACTAATTACAAGATATCCAAAGACCAAATCTAAGCTGTTGTCACAGAATATGCACCAACATATTGATTTTCCTGTGTCCATCCGGCAAATCCACTAGCTTCCACACTCCTAACTTTTCAAACTGACTCAACTCTTCTTGCATCGCGTTGACCCAAGAATCTTCAGTAAGTGCCTCTTTGTAAGTTCTCGGTTCGATCTGCGAAATAAAACAACTCAATGAAAATTCAGTTTGAAGAGGTGCTACTGTAGAGTAAAAACATGTAAGGCCCTGGTCAATTTGACATCTCGTGCGAACGCCCGATTGCAACTCTCCAATGATCAACTCCTCTGGATGGTATGAAAGAGTTCGTGGCATTACTTCGCTTGGAACATCCACATCGCCTTCCAGATTAGTAACATTTTGATTTGTACCTTGTTCACTAATTTGGATTGTTTGACTTGAATCCTGAATCTGCTCCCCCTCAGAATCTGAATCACCATGATCAAATATCGGCATGTTCTCAGATTCTTGATTATCATTCTGATCCGACTGATTATCTTGAGCAACTTCATTCTGTTGGACATCATCATGTTCACCAGCATTGCTAGGACCTGCTTCATCGTCATTTGAAGTTTAATATGGTCGTCTAGAATACTCATCTGGGAACCTTTGATGTGATTCGTACTCTCGCAAAATATCCAACTCGTCAAAGAAATCTTCTTCTTCTTCTTGTTCTTCCATCATGTCAAACGAATCCATAAATTTGTCATAATGATAACGCCATGAATCTCCTGGATTCTGCGACGGCATTATATATCCTTGACATTCAACATTTGCAGCTTCAATAATCCGCTTCTCACTTGGAACGAAGACACGTCGCATATGACTTGCATAACCAACAAATATTCCCTCAATGCACTTCGGACCAAACTTTCCATGAGGCTCTATAACAGTACAGGGTGACCCGAATGGTTCTAGATACTTTAAATTAGGTTTGCGGTTATTGATCAACTCAAAGCATGTTTTGTTGAACTTCTTGACAGTGAGAACTCTGTTGAGCGTATAGCATGCGGCAGAAACAGCTCCAGCCCAAAAATTTATCGGTAACTTTGAATCTGCGAGCATTGTTCTAGCCGTCTCGATTAGTGTCTGGTTTTTGCGTTCTGCAACTCCATTCTGCTGCGGAGTGTACGGAGCACTAAACTCATGCAATATACCTCTTTCATCACAAAATTCTTCCATCTTGCTGTTTTTGAATTCAGTACCATTATCACTTCTGATTCTTTTGATACGCCTTTGGTATAGATTCTCAATCTTCTTGAACAACGCCATCAAACTCTCATAAGTTTCATCTTTCGACTTCAAAAACGATACCCACGAAAATCTGGAATAATCATCAGTAACGACCAAACAGTAGTAGTCTCCGGTAATACTTTTGACATTCACAGGACCGAATAAATCCATGTGAAGTCTTTCTAGAGGTCTTGAAACTGAATTGACTTGCTTTGTAGGGTGTGACTTTTTCTTCTGCTTGCCTTTAACACAGCTAATGCACTCCCCTTCCAGATGAAAACCTTTCACATGAACACCCAACACTAAATCGTTATGAACCAGGTGATTCATCTTCCATAGGTGAATGTGACCCATTTTCCTATGCCACAATCTCGATTCTTTCTCATTTGCTCGGGACACAAAACAATGAGCCTGACCCGTGGTTGTAGTAGCTACGCTCATATCCAACACGTACAGATCATTAACTCTTGGTGCCCTCATGATAGTCCATTCCTCAGGGATAACAAATCCTGGCTTCAAGATCAAACATTCTTTAGCAGATTGTTCTCCAGCTCAGCAATGTAGTTAACTCTTTCAAACGTCACAATCCCATTGGATAACGTTCCTTCACCAATAATCCTACCACCTTGATTACCCGCGAAACCAACATATCCTCCATTGAAATTTCTTGCATCATACAGCAACGCAATCTTCCCTGTCATATGTCGAGACGCTCCACTGTCCATAACCCAACGTGAAACTAATCTCGGAAGATCCTGCACATATCACAACATGATTTAAAAACACATTTCAATAAAGATGCCGATTCATGCTTCGCCATCAAGGAAGCTCCGATAAGTCAGGTTTTTATTCAACGAAGAATATATCCACCCAAGCCTGACCAGCCTTGGGTGTAACCTTGTTGTCTTTTGCTTTCCCATTTTGTTTCTTAAAATTTTTTGCTTGAAGTGGTGGAAAATTTGTATCATCCACAACTGGAACTGAATTCACCACCTTTTTCTCTTGTGAAGTTGAAACTTGTTTCTCTGTTTTAGGCTTCCAAATTTGTTGAGATGGCAACCCGTTTGTAAAATTTGTCATTTTTAGTTACCAACTTCTTTACGGGTTCAGTTTTGATCTTGGTGATTTGATTATTCAAAACCTTTTTCTCAACAAACATTGGTGCTTTTCCCTTCACATCATCTTTCTTCTTTTGAGTCTTTACAACTTCAGTCTTAAGCTTCACGTTGGTACACTTTCGTGCAATATGCCCAACTTGATTACATCTGAAGCATGTTCGGGTGTCAGCTACCCGACTTGTGCCTTCAGACTGAGGTTGTGAAGCTTTCTTCTCAAAGAATTCTTCATTCGATTTCGAAAAAATCTTTTTCTCTTCATCAGACAATGAACTCGAACTGTTCACAAACACTTTCTTTTCGACAAACCTTTTGTTTTGAACATTCTTTTTCTGATAAGACTTAGCACCCTGATAACCACCTGACCAATTGTTTCGGTTGTTGTTATAAAAACGTGGTGGAACAACAGGTTTCTTATAGTAAGCTTTATCTTTTTCAAAATTCATTTGTCTCTTTGTTTGACTCAAACTGTTCACTTCTGACAACTCAACTTCAACCAATTTGAAAACATTTATTAACTTGTTCACATTAACATTCTCATTTGGAAACTCAGAATCCGAAAACAACTTATCCGAACCCAACATCTTATACATGACAAGATTTGGTCCTTCATTTAAGTTTTTCTTGGACTTTTGTTTCGGAATGTATTTGTTCAAGAAACATCCATCATCTTCAGCTGAATCAGACAACAAAACACTTTCAGCTGTGCTTTTAACGATTTCTGTCTGAACACTATCATCAGATGATGTAGAAGAAAATGTAACATCAATTGAATCAGGAAGTTTAACTTCATTCTCTTCTTCAATTTCAACCAACCCAGAATGTTTTTTCGAATAACTGTCAAGAACTGGTGGTGGAACTTGATGAAAACCCACCTCGGTTCCATCAGAGTAAACATCTTCGCCAGCTTTGTTTTTACCTATAGGTTTTGGAACAATGTGTTGCAAAACAAAGCTTGTTGAGTTGTAACTCTTAAGCTTCAACTGGATTCTCTCATTTTCAATTTCAGCCTCTTGAAATTTAAGCTTTAACTTTGTGATTTCATCCAGTTGTTGATTGATTAATTCTTCTTTTAATCGAAGCACTGTTGTTAGTTGAACATTTTCTTTATATGTTTTACCATTTCTGTCATCATTATCTTTCATTGTGCTTTTAAGCTTCTCAAACTTTTCAGTGATCTGACGATTTTCAAGAACTAACCTTTCATTTTCATTCCTAACCTTTTCATAATCAGTTTTATCATTCTCAATTTTGTTAGTTAATTCTCTTAATTGTTCAGTTGAAGCTTTCACCCTTTTATCATGATCATGAATTTGATCCTCAACGCTTCTGACTCTAGCAGTCAGATCCTCAGTTTTCTTACCATTGAGATAAGTGACTGTGCTACAAACTTTGCATTGTTTAATGCAATTTTTGCAGTCAACATCACCACTGACTTTCTTACCTGACTCAGTCGTTGACGTGTTTGAACTGACCTGGCTTTTAGACTCAGAGACGGATTTAGAATCTACCTCAAGCGCCTTAGCTGCCAGCACCTTGTCAGCCATCTTTCCCATGTTTTCAGCATTCAACTCCTGTGTCGTGTCAATGATTCCAGTATCAACCTTCTTTGACTTCTCTTTCTCTTCTTTCTCCTTTTCTTCTTTCTCTTTCTCGTCTCCGCTTCCCCACCATTTCTTCTACCAATAATCATCATCATCATCATCTTTAAACTCTTTGATTATGGTTTCTATATCAGGAGTGTTATGGTCAACAGCAATGTTTCCATATGGGTCAAGATAACATTCCCTGTCTGGATCCCATCTTTTTGCTCTTTTTGCTTCAGAATAGATACTGGATATTCTGATCAATCTTTTCGTGGCTAACATTCTTCTGTGATTATACTTCTGTTCTTCAGTTCTGTTATCTTTCCAAGGAATAGGTTCAGTTTTTGCCATGAAAGCATATCCAACCGCATCCTCTTCAGGTAACAACTCACTCCAGTCGTAACCTTCATCGTCGTGAATTACAGCAAGAGCTCTAGACTTCTCTTTTTCTCCTCGAGCTGCTTCAATCTTGGCGACTCTGATTTATTCTGATGATAAATTGCCTTCTTGTAGTAATCTTCTCTGAATGGGTTCTCAGACTCATCGGCATACGCATTCTGCCATTCACGTTTAAAGTGACCTTTCTGCTTACACTTGAAGCACGTCACCTTGGACTTGTCAAACCCCAACTTGGTAGATGGTCCACCAATTGACTTCCTCCCTGTGATCTCCATGAAACGCTGTGCATGATGAACTGCACTCGCCATACCCCACCTTATGTCGATCAGTTCCATCTCCTCAGGATCAATCTGATCATAATCTTCCTTCGTCAGGTTGGTGTTGCCTATCTTCCCTGCTACAAGACTTTCATAAGATTCTGACACAGATGCTAGGAAAACCATCTGTTGTTTAGCAGACTCCTCGCTGAAATTCTGAGCGTTCTTTAAGTCTACAGCGATGTTGCATTGAAATAGATTCTTTGCATCAGAATGATTTGCAGATGACGAAGATCCACTGTGAAATCCACTGCTTTGACTTTCTTTGTTTGAAGTGTTAGAACTCTCAGCAGAAAATGCTGTCTTGGGAGATGTGCTTTTTGGCATCATGCTCTTTGGATAATACAAATCCAAGTTCTGCTGGTATGATGAGTGATTGACTTTATGTGTCTTCTTTAGCTCCAGCTCATGACTTTCAAGTCTCTCAATCAGCAAATCTACAATCAACACTTCTGGCGGTTTGAGAGTATTCTTCAGCATCAACGCATAATATTGCCAATCCATCTCGTCTGGCAACGAATCAAACAATTTGTCAACTAGCTCATCTTGAGTATAGGAAATTCCATGTCTCGCCAGTTCCAGCTTCAGGTGCCCAAACCTCTCAATCATTTTACAAACTGATTCGTTCTTTAAACGCCCAAACATGTCAAACTCTTTTCTAAGTAGTTTCTTTTTGTTTTTCACTATTTCTGTACTTCCTAAACATTTGGTTTCTAACTTTTTCCAGAGATCTTTTGCACTACTGTACTCGATCAAAGATATTATATCTTCTCGAACAGATTGAAGCAGTAACGCAACACATTTCTGCTCAGCGACAAATGCCTCTATTTCTTCAGATGATGATAAGGTTTCGCCACGTTTGCCTCCATTATCGTATCCATTTTTTAGACTCTTCCAGCTAGGAAAAGCAAAAGCCATCAACCAATCCTCAAACTTCTTTGCCCACCGATTGTATTCTTCGATAGCCATTAACTTCGGGGGTTTGTTATAGGTTCCAAACGCGCTTTCAACTTCCAAAGCATCCGATAAATTTGTCTTTGCATTAGGAGGATTCTCATTTATGTTGCTTCAAGAAGTGTCGTCTCCAGAATTTCCAGCAAACGCATACATATCGCTAAACGGGTTCAAGAATATATCATCCATCTTGCACGTACCTGAAAAATCAGCAAACACTTAGAAAATTTTCAAAATTTTGAAACAACAGCTAATTTCGAGCGAAATCAGCTTATGAGCGGAATCAACAAAATCAGTTCGAGCGAAATCAGATATATTCTGATTTCGAGCGGAATCAGAATTAATCTTTCAGGTGGAATCAGACTATCTCTGATTTCGAGCGGAATCAGAAGGTAGGTTTCGAGCGAAATCAGAAAAGTTCTTTCTAGGCTTTGTTAATTCTATGTTTTACACAATATACTCGAAACTCAGGCCATTTCAACCGTTGGAACTAGTTCAAATCAGAAAAATATGAGAAGAAGAGAGTAGAAATGAGAAAATCCGGTAGAATCAAGCTGTTCTGGTATGAACTCCTCGTCCTGAGCTCTGATACCACTTGTTGGACCGTGTGCGACCCTAAATAGTCAGTGTAAGGCAGTTCATCTTTGAATACAGAGGCGGAATCAAAGTAAACAAAGTCACAACAGCTTTATCCGTTTAATTTCCTTTCTATTAATGCTTTCTGAGTCGATTACAATGATTTCTGACAAAAATCCGGCAGCACCTTGACTCTAATTTCGCTCCAACCGATACAGAATGAGATCACACATCAGCTATATATAGTAGTGCTGATTCCTCTCCAAATGGTTCAAGCGGAATCACCATGTGATCACTAACGAGCGGAATCACCAGGTTACAGTTAGGAGCGGAATCACCTAGTTAGGTTAGGAGCGAAATCACCTATGAACATCAGGAGCGGAATTAACATGAACCTATCAGGAGCGGAATCACATCAATATCCTGATTTCGCTTCAAAATGACACAAGTGTCATTTGGAGCGGAATTACAAACTAAAACCCACTTTTCATTTCCGAGCTCCAATCTAACCTATCTAGACCTAAGACTCGATAAAGACGCAGTAAACAGACATTCAGTGTACCAACAAAAGGCAGTCTCTTGTCCGGTTCCCCAAACAAAAGGCTTGTCTTTATGCGTGAGAGAAGTAAGCGGCACGGCGATTTTAGAGAATCCTTCGATAAATCGGCGATAATAGCCCGCTAGTCCGAGAAAAGAACGGACTTCAGACGGGTTCTTAGGTGTAACCCAACTCTTAACAGCTCCGATCTTCGCGGGGTCGACATGAATACCTTGACAATTGACAATATGACCGAGGAATTGAACCTTCTCTAGCCAGAATTCACACTTGGAGAACATGGCATAGAGTCGATTCCCTTGGAGTAGCTCTAGAACCAATCGTGGATGTTCCGCGTGTTCGGCTTTCGATTTGGAATAGATCAGGATATCATCGATGAACATAATGACGAAGCAGTCAAGAAATGGTTTACACACGCGATTCATCAGATCCATGAAAACCGCGGGTGCGTTTGTCAAATCAAAAGGCATAACAACGAACTCATAGTGGCCGTATCGGGTGCAAAAAGCGGTTTTGGGTATATCCTCCTCTTGAATACATAACTGGTGATAGCCCGAGTGTAGATCGATCTTTGAAAAACATGAAGCACCTTGCAACTGATCAAACAAATCATCGATTCGGGGCAGGATACAGCGATTCTTGATGGTCAGCTTATTCAATTCCCTGTAGTCGATGCACATCCTGAACGACCCATCCTTCTTTTTGACGAAAAGGACTGGTGCGCCCCAAGGAGAGGTGCTAGGGCGAATGAAGCCTTTATCAAGCAATTACTGGAGTTGACTCGAGAGTTCGCTCATTTCGGATGGAGCGAGTCGATAGGGAGCTTTAGCAACAGGATTTGCTCCAGGAATGAGGTCGATACGAAAGTCGATATCACGACTCGGGGGCAAACCTGGAAGATCATCAGGGAATACATTTGGAAATTCATACACAACAGTTTGGACATCGTTTACTCCCGGATTACCTTTCTTTTCCTTCTCCGCTACTACAATGTTAGCTAATAATGCTCTGTATTCCTTGCGGAGATACTTGCTAGCTTGGATACACGACATGAGCTTGAGACCTTTCGAAGCAGTTTCACCATAAACACACAATAAATCACCATTAGCGAGCGAGAAGCGAATCATCTTATCGAAACACACAACTTCAGCACAATTCTCACGAAGAAAATCCATGCCTACTATGACGTCAAAACTACCGAACTGCATCGGAATAAGGTCAATAGGAAAGATGTGATTGTTGAGTTCGAGAGTACAATCACGAAGGACAGAATTGATAGCGACGGTTCTTCCGGTGGCAACTTCAACATCGAATGACGAAGGGAGATAGGCGTGCTTACGATTAAGGAGCTTTTCGAATTCTAACGACACAAAACAGTTATCGGCTCCAGTATCAAATAAACACGAAGCAAATATACCATTCACAAGGAATGTACCATTAACCACATGGTTTTCGGCTTGATCTTGACGGACATTGATGTTGAAAGTACGTCCGCGGGCTGCTTGCCGGTGCTGCTGTTGCTAGGGTTGCTGCTGCTGTTGTGGCTCTTGCTTCACCACTCGATTCGGGCACATGTTCGCAAATTGGTTGGGATCACCACATGCGAAGCAAGCTCTAGCATGGACCGCGGGTGCAGGAGCCACTTGTTGGCCTTGAGGAGCAGGAAGTAGAGCTTGATGAGCAGGCGCAGGACCTTAAGCTGGGGCTGTAGCATGACGTGGACCAGTACGACAGTTGGCGGTGAAATGGCCGTACATGTTGCAATGCACACAATATCTGCAGGCGATTCCCACTGGGTGATGATAGGTACTGTTTTGGTCAAAAATCAAGCAAAGATAATGCAACCAAATCTTTTGTTGTGAGGTGTGATGCTTGAATCAATGAACAATGTTAAGGATAACAATCAAATGTAATGAACAAATGACACAAGGATTTATACGAGGAAAAAGCCCTTGATCAAGAGTTGATCTCCGGCATAAAAAACCTCGGGTGATGGAAACTACCGATCACCAATTAAGATTAAACAACGAAGTTTACAACTCGGGATGATAACAAGCTTGTTGCAAGGATCACTAGTGTGTAATGTGCAATAAGGTGTATGAAATTGCCATGTAATTGTTCGAGAGCTGACTGAGAGCTGTTTGCGAGTGTGTGTGTATGTCAAAAATAGCTAAGTGTTCTACTCAAGTTTGTTATCCCCATTTTAAATTAGAAAATAACTTTGCTAACAAACTATCCGACAGTTATGCTAGCTCCCCACGATCTCCATAACGTCCATAAAAGCTTTGCACGTGTGGAATATTGAAGGAATATGCTCCAGGAACTTCGGTAAGACTTGGTCCATGCTTTAGCTCCTGCAAAACAACTTCATATTTGAAATGGACAATCGTTAGTTTAAGGATAACAATAATGATCCTGGATCCTGATCCTGCAACACTCCTTGAGGATCACCAAATCAAACAGAACTGAGGATCCCTGACCCCGACAACACTTGAGGATCCATGATCCTTAGGATTATAAAATCCTCCCCTAACAATTGCCCCCAAAATATAAGGAGTAAAATGTAAATTGTCGAATTGTATTTTCTTGATCCTATCCGTAGCAAACTAACGGATATATAGCCGTTAGGATAGAAATATCCGTTGCAGATCCTACGTCACCTGAAGTGACATCCCTGCAAAATCATGATTATAAATTCAAGTTAGAGATAAGGGTTGAGGAGCATTTAAATTCATGCGTTACATCCTTTAAATCCTCATTTGAAGATCAAGCAGGTACTTCTCTCTCCCCTTCTCTCTTCTCATTCTTGCTCTGTTTCTTTCTTGAAATCTCTGAATCACAATGAAGCTACGATCCCCTGCTAAGGATCATCAGAAAGACGATCTATTGAAGAGTCAAGGGATCCTCAAGGACTCCCCGAAAGAACGATGCTGCTTTACCGATCCTGAAATCGATAGGATTCGCTATTGTTTTCCGGCGGACTCTGTTTTTAAACGATTTGATCCTACCGCCCTGGGTGACTTTGTCTCTGAAACTTGGGTTACCTTTCCAGTTACCCCATTTCTAATAGGATACTCCTATCCTTTTCCTGTTTTTACCCAATCTTTCTTCTCCCTCACCGGCATCTCCTATGTCCAGGCAATGCCTATGATTTGGAGGGTCTTGTATACCCTTGAAAGGATCATAGAGTAGGAGGATATAGAATTAGGGATGTTCGAACTTGCTGAACTGTACAACCTTGTGAGCCATGGTTCACATCGCTTTTTATTCAAACACAAACCCGGTGAACCTCATCCAATTTTGAAAACCACCAAGAATGATACCAACTGGAAGAAGGGATTCTTTTTTTGTCAGGAGGGATTCTATCCCGGATGGGAAGGATCTCCCTAGAGAATGGGCCACCCATGGTAGGATAAAGGATCCTTATAGAAGGATCACAGGATAAGGCTGCTCCTATAAGGATACTTGATCTCTTCTCTGTGTTTTGCAGCTATTTCTATCTCTCACCTTATTCCATCGCCTGCAACGAAGGAAAGGATCACTGCTTTTTGGAGTCTTGATCCTGTGATAAGATCATTCCAAGCAATCACCAAGGATTCTCAAGAAGTATCCTCAGGTTCTGTCACAATGTCAAGTAAGTATCCAAGTTTATATGTAATTAAATATTTTAAATGAAATAGAACAAGAATACTTATCTGTTATTCTAGATTGACAGGCGCTGGAAAATCCTCAAAGTCTGCCTCTCGTCTCAGTGTTAGCGACCTTAGCAACGTTGGTCCTTGATCGGCGAAGAAGAAGACTGCTGCTAGCCCGAGTGCCATAGTCCCCAAGCCTACGACTTCCAAGGGATGAAAAAAGAGAAAGGCCACTGAAGCTGAAAGCCTAGAAGGTTTGCCTCTAATCCGCCATAATTCGAGGAGTATTTCTCTGAGGTAAGGATCCTGGATCCTGACTGAGTATCCTGCCCACTTATGGATTAAGGATCCTGAACTTTTCCCTGATTGTTTTTGCAGAAATTCGCCGAGGTCCAGATGTTGTTTGATGCTTATGTTGAGGAAGCAGAGCAGAAGCATTTGGAGTACTAGAGGTTTCTCGTAGCCAAGGATCAAGCCATCTCCTCGCTCGAAAAGGACATCAACCTGGCTAAGAAGCAGGTGGTCATGGCCCAAATTGATGATGATCATGAAAAGCATGAGCTTCTGGAGGATGCCAAAGTCTCTGCCGCGATCACCATGTATGAGATCAAACTTCAAATGGATCAAGAGGCTGAGGATCCTGACTTCGACAGGAGCACTTGGGACAAGGAAGGCTGGAAGGCAAAACTGGCTGAGCTAAAGGATGAAGAGGAGGCTACGGAGGTCCTGGCAATTGAGGCGAGCGGCAGCGGCAAGGATCAAGCTGGAGGTGAGGCTGGTGGTGATGCAGCCAAGGTGTGAGCTGCAAGGATGGGCAATGATGGACATTTCTAGACACAGCCGGAGCCCATTTTGTTTTTGAAATTTAGTAGTGTTTTTTTTTTATTTTTTTTTTGTGGTTGTTGATGTTTTAAACAATGCTGGGTTGTATCTTGATGAAACAATGGTTAACCGGACAGGGTTAACACACTGGTCTCGTCAAGAAGGGTTGATCCCTTCCTCTCGAGGATTGCTGGCTAAGTCGTCCACTGGTTGATCTCCTGCACAAGGAAACAAACCGTGACTCGTAACAAGGAGGATGGGGTGGGGGTGCTCCTTGTTACCACTCTCCAGCATGAGAATCAATAATCTGCTTGGGAAGCAAAGTATGATAGTAGTAGTAGTGAGAGAGTTGTGAAGAGATACCTCAAACCTGGTTTGGGGTTGGTATTTATAGCCGAGGAGTGAAGGAGGAGGTGGATGGATAAACTGACGACATGCTGCACCTTTGCAGGTATGTCAGGCATGTCGGCTGTGGAAGTGAAGCCACGTCAGTCTGTCGCTTACGTAGACCTGACAGGCGGCTGCCATTGGTGCTATTTGCTCTGTGGTGTCAGTCCCACTTGCTGAGTGCACAGGATGTGGTGCGGGCCGCATCGCTGTTTGCGGTAACTGTAGATGTTCCCGCGTCTCACTCTTTGATCAAGAAATACGTGAGATGCGGTGCCAAGCCGCATCGTCGTCTGTGGTAACTGTTGCTGTTATCCAGCTCCCTTGTATTGATAGAAGTGTTCACTGGATGCGGTGCTAGGCCGCATCGCTGTAAATACTTCCGTTTTCATACACCAGATGCGGTGCCATGCCGCATCACTATACCGTTTTCATATTCCAGGTAAGTCCTCCTCCATCATTGGGCAGATTGGATTCAATCACTGTGTTTGCGCGTTCCCGCACGGACACAGGTAGGCTGTTAGCTAGTGGGGGTTTTGATAAGGGTAATGGTCACTCGCGTTCGTGCTAACGCGAGATCTGGGACCACAAGTCCCCCCAGTCTAGTGTTGCTGCCATATGCAAGTTGCATGTGGGAGGAGTACTGGACTATGTTGTCTCAAAGGTAGTTTGGAATCTGGAGAAGATTCTAGGCCATGTAGATGGTCTTTGTTCTTCGTAAATCAAGCTGAAGATCCGGAAGAGTCATGTGATGCCTCTTCCGTATCAGTGAGAAAGTTTCGTCTGATGCGAAATTCTCAGCCTCGGGTTTTGATATGGTAGCATGGGCTACGTGCGTCTGATCTCATCAGGGTTGGGTGCCACCTGTTGGTGTGTCGAACCATCCTTTTGAGATCTTGCTGGAGGTGTCCACAAACTTCGAACCAACCTCTGAGATGGTGGTTGAAGATATGCACAAACTTCGAACCAACCTTTGAGGTGGTGAATTAAGAAGAGAGTGGTCTTCAGCAGTAATTGGACATTTAATCATGATCCCTTTTGTGGGGTGTTCATGTTCTTCTAATTAGCTCTCAAGTAACCGCACGTCCTTTGCGGTTACCTCTTTGCTTGGCATTGTTGGCCACGTTTGGCTGAACAATGTTGGATACTTGCGTCATTGTTGGCCGTGTTTGGTTGAACAATGTGAATCTGGATAATGGTCAAATAAACATGGTCATAGGCATGGTTATGCCCACCATTGTTTATTCTATCCGTCTTATAAGTAGGTTAACAAAGTCATAAGCAGACTTGTTACCGCTGTTCGGTCGCTTGTTGTTCGACGAGACCTCTTTATGTGAGTGGGGATCTCGTTCGCATCTGTTCCTTAGCCACTTTCCTTCACGCTCCAATGCCGAGGAGCTTTCCTTGAAGTAGCTTCGTTCATCTGTGTGATGACTTAGCCGTGGCTCTTCAGTAGCAACCATTTACGGAGCTATGGGTGCGTCTGCAGCGACTCATGAGTGTCTGCGGTTTTGTCACCTCATACTCGCTTGAAACGAGTGTGTTGCTTGGATGTGGCTCTTGAAGGATCAGGAGTCAGGGTTGCTGATGTGCATTCGCGTACATTCCCCTCCTTCTTTTTGTTGAAGAAGCTGTTTATGTACCCTCTGTGGTTGTGAACCGGGCAGGAGGGATTTGAAGCTTGAAGAGAATGAAGGCAGTGCGGTTTACCTGTTCTTGGGATGCGGTTCAGTCCAAAGAACAACGCTGGTTCTGAGTATCTGACACACTTGTACGGGCTCGTGTGTGTCATCTCCGCATATTCCACGTGTGCTCGTGGGTATGTGGGGACATGTTTATACCCCCTTAACCATGGAAAGATATAATTTTTGGCTATTTTGAGGGGTATGTAAAAAAAACGACATGCGGTATGGGTTATGGTGCGGTATACCAGAGAAACCGCATGCCGCTTGTGTTTGGATAACGTTGTCGCTTTTTGTTGCATACGTGGCTGAGCGCACGTGTGAGTTGGTGGAAGTTGGTGAGATTTCCTGGCATGAACTGAAATGAAAGGACATTTGCACTGCCCGAGGTCGTAAATGCACTATAGCAGGAGTGTAAACGTCTCCAATGTCAGGCGCGTGTGCAGCCACGCGCGCGTGGTAACCGTCAGCGGAACCGTCGCTGAACACGTGGCACCGCATAATTCGTTCTTTTTGGACGTGATGATTCGGTTTCCATCTCGCATTTATTGCGATGAGTATATAAGGGGAAACCGTTCGTGGTTTCCCCTCACTTTGTTCAAAATTTCAAAATTTCCGGTGAGAGAAAAAAGATTCCTCCGTCTTCTCCGATAAGGTTTTCTGAAATTCCGGTGAGATTCTGTTGAGTTTTAGTACTCAGTTTCTTTTCTTTTACATCTCTTATGGCTGAACCATTAAATCCACACAACGTGGAGGGTGAAAACCCTGAACAGCAGCCGCTGGCGGGGGCTGATGAAGATGAAGATGATGATGGTGGTGCAACCGGTCGTGGTCTACCAGTACTGAAGTGGTCAAAGGGTCAGTTTAATACCCTGATGACCAGCATACAAAGGGCGGATGAGTGGGCTGCCACCTACCCACAAGAGGGTGACACCGGTGCCGATGCTCCGGCGGGATATATCACTCTGTGGGCTGAGTTTTTTAACGATGGCAACCTCCGATTGCCGGTGACGGTGTTTGTTGCCGAGGTGTTAGAGCACTATCATCTTCATATTTCCCAACTGAGTCCATTTGGGATGTTCCGAATCAGGAACTTCGAGTACACTTTCCGTGCACTTGGATTGGATGTTACCGTTGAGAATTTCTGGCGGTTCTACCAGTTGACGGTAAACACCGGCTTTTTCCCTTTCAACCAGAGGTATGGGAACCCCAGGCTGATGACCCCTCCGAAGGGTCTTACCAAGTGGAAAAAGATATTTTTCTACGTTAAAGCTTGTGCGGTGTATGCCAACATGACCTTTAGGAACGTGAATGTGGGCGTTACCGCGGAAGATATTGCTCTCCCCACCGTGAAGACTGTAGATTGGTTCTCTAGGCTACGGCCTATTGAACTTAAGAAATTGGACAACAATTAGTTGTGGGTGTTGCGAATGATGCTTACCAGGCCGGATAGGAAAGCAAGGCCCGCTTTGCGGGAAAAGAGTGGTGGTAAGCCTGTTATTCTTGTGTGTTTTCCTTGCTTCTTTATGCTTTTATTAATTTGCATGTGTTTTTTCAGAGAATGCGGTCGGCATGTGGAGGATGTTTGAGCCAGATTTCAAGGGCAAGGTTGGGTTGGTTCCGTGTGGGGAACGAGAAGGTTTTAATTTCCGCGTTCCCCCACGTAATGTGTTGAACGCCCCGATTCAGAGAATGCGGTCGGCCTGTGGAGGATGTTTATGCTTTTATTAAGATTTTCCTTCTTTCTTAATGTTCACCCCTTGATTTGCTTGATTGATTTTGTCGAACGTAGGTAATCTTGGGGACATAGGGAAGTTTGAAGTGAAAACTGGCCCTAAGAAACATGTGGAGAGGAAGCAAGACAAGAAACCCGTGCAGGGTCGCGGTAAGGGAAAACCTGAGGGTTCTGTTGCCCCTCCTTTGGTGCCACAAGCCGCAGGTATTTCTCGTTCTTGTTACCGTAGATATACCGATTACGTGGTAGTATCTGACACCCTTGAGGGTTTGGGTGTTCCAGGTGGTGGCGCGGCTGCAGGTGGGACTGCTGCGGGTTCCACACTTGCTGGTGAGAAGAGGAAACCCGAGCAGAATGTTGCTGGTGCTGGTGAGGTGAAACGTCGGAGGTTACAGGCCAAAAGGTCCACTGGTCCGACGCAAAAGAAACCTGCGGTTACTGCTGGTACGTGATTTATAACTTTTGCAAGTGTTTTGTATGCACAACTTGTTTTCTAATAGTTATTGCTTTTTTGTTTTGCAGAACCGCAACAAAGGGACTTCTCCTCTTTGTTTGATGTGCCTTCTTCTCCCCCGAATGACATAGCTACGGATGCGGGGGTGACTAAAGAATCCACCGATCCTTCTGCCAAGTTGGTGCCTGATCCTTCAGTGCAGGCCGAGGAGACTGTGGGGAAAGCTGCGTCCCGGATTTTCGATACTGTTGATTCTTCCAACGATCTGATTTCTCCAAACGATGCTGATGATTTGGACTTGAGATTTTCTGATGCCGGGAAACAAAAATCTGGTGCTGAAACGCAGAAGTCTCCTGCTGCTGAAAAGGTTTCTGGTTCCGCTTCGGGTGGTGCGGGTTATGGAGGGCCTCCAATTCAGCCTGGAGAGTCTGAATTGGAGTATTACTACCGCACCTATACCCAGGATCGGAGTACAAGCTACCACCGACCCCCCTGGACTGTTATGCAGGGGGATGATATTTCGAATGATCCTTCCGCTTGCAAGGAGATTCTGGGTGGCCTGGGCACCCCATTTGAAGTTGATCGTGCCCGTACCGCACCTCGTGAACTTCGCATCAACCAACTTTCCACCATGCTTGTGGGAAGTTCCATAGTGGCGAATGCCATTCTGGAAGACTATAACGTATTGGGCCGCAGGGAGGAGGAAGCTACGCGCTTGCGGGCCGAGGCAGAGGAGTTGGTGAAGGCTGCTCGTGCGGGTGCGGAGCAGCTTGAAAAGGATAGGGCTGGTTTTGAAAAGCAGAAACAGACCGAGGAGTGGGCTGCGACTGCTGAGCTTAAACAGGTTCGTACTCTTACTAAGTTACTTTTTGATGAACGCAAGAGTTGGAACGAAAAACTTTCTGATGAGCGCAAGAGCTGGAAAATATCTTGGGCCAAATAGAATGAAACATTGTTTCGTGTTCGTTAGGAGTTGACGAATGCCAAAGCAGCGAATGCTGCTTTGGGCAAGGAGAAGGCTGCGGCCGAAGCGATTGCTGTTAAGGCCGTGGAGGCAGAGGCCCGGTTAGCAAAGGCGCTTGAAGAGGCCAAAGAGGCGCGGGCCCGTGCTGCAAAGGCTCTTGAAGAGGCCAAGGAGAGGGAGGGCCGCGTTTCTAAGGCTCTTGAAGGAGCGAATGCTGATCGCACCCGTTTGAACCAGGTCGTTGGGAGCCTTCAGGTATGAGTTGCCTTTTCTGTTTGAACCTTCTGCCTTTCGAATATGTTTAATAATTTTGTACCAACTTTGTTTCTTGCTTTCGAAAGGCTGAGGTGCAGACTCGCGAGGCCAAGCTTGCAGACATTACTGCCCGCGTGACTGTAGCTGAAAAGCAGGCTAACAAGGCTGTCAAGGCTAGGGATGGCCTTACCTCTTCATTTCACCAGCATGAGACTGACCGTGAGTGGATGCGGTGTCACGGTATTGCTCATGTAAGTGTCTGGTGCCTTTGCATTTATTTGAATTAGCACGTGATAATCTTATTGTTCTTTCGTTGCAGATTGTTAAAGCTATCCTGGACGCGCCTGAGACCGTAACTGGTATAGACTTGATTAAGCAAGCGTGCCCGGGATGCTGGTTTTAAAGCTGGTTATAACGGATGCATCGGCCATATAAACATCTTGTCTAAAGGCGGCTATACTGATGAACGGTCCGGGTTTCGTGATGTGGACACCGAAGCGCTTCTTGAGGCGGCTTGTGCATCATTTTATGATATGTCTATCTCTACTGTTGAGAAGCTTGATGAATGCTTAGGGGGCAGCAGACTATGTAGACCGCTTGCGGATGTTATATGCTGATGCGGAAGAGTTGGAAGAGGAAAATACTGCTGGTGACGGCCAAGATGGCGCGGGTACCAGTGGTACAAAATAGGACTAGGTTGGCCTGCGTGCCCCTTTTTGTTTTCCTCTTTGTACATGTTAGAAACTTCATGTAAATCCGTTGTGCACCACGTGGGTGCGTGAATTTTTTGAATATAAAGTTTTAACTGTTTGCTCAATTTGTACAAGTGTTTTTACTTCTTGCATTTTTGAACGTATGTATGCGGAACTCTACCCGTTATAAACGGGGTTGAGTGTACTCTATACCTTTGTCGTATGAGTATTAGTCAATTCCGTTGTTTGCCCTGTTAGGGTTTAGGAATTGTGTAAGTTTTGTAAAAACCCGTGTGTGTATCCGGCCGGATAGACACTTAATGTTTTGCCTTTGCTGGCCTATTACAATATTTGTGTGTGGTTAGCACTTTGTGTGGGTATCGAGAATGAAGATTTTGCCAATCCGTTTTTGCGGGTACCGCAAAGTGGAACACGCATTTGTAATAGTAGTAACAAACAATATTGCATTAAATCGCTCCTTTATTTAAATGGCCTGCGGCCCGATAGGTTACATGGAAATGTAAAGAGCATGGCTTACATGTAGCAGCGTCGAAGCTGTTGTGTATTCCATGTGCGTGCGATAGTTTCGCCTTCTAACGTTTGTAGTTTATATGCGCCTTTGCCCAAGACCTCTTTGATGAGGTAGGGTCCTTCCCACTTGGGGGCAAGTTTTCTTGGGTGCTCAGCGTTAGATGCTTCGTTATCGCGAAGGATGTAGTCTCCCGGGTTAAATGTACAAACCCGCACGCATGAATTGTAGTATTTTTCAAGCTTGGTTTTGTACTTGGCCTCGCTGATGGCAGCGTTTTCGCGCCTTTCTTCTAGGAGGTCCAAGTCAAGTCTGCGTGCTTCATTGTTGGCTATTTTGTTGATAGCCAACATTCAAGGTGAAGGAAGACCTACTTCCGCGGGGATTACCGCTTCTGAGCCATAGACCAGGCTGAAGGGTGTCTCCCCGTTGCTTGTTTTTGGGCTTGTTCGGTGAGCCCATAAGATGCTTGGGAGTTCATCGACCCAGCCACGCCTGGCTGTTCCCAACCTTGCTTTGATGCCTTCGACTAGACTTTTATTGATATTTTCAACTTGGCCATTCCCTTGCGGGTGTGCCAGGGAGGAGAATATGTGTTCCATATGTAGTTCTTCTAGCCATTTTTGAAATTCGTCAGCGGCAAAGTTGGTGCCGTTATCAGTAACGATGCACATTGGTAGATCGAAACGGCAGATGATGTGTTCCCAAATGAATTTCCTCGTTATCATAGCAGTGGTTGAGGTAAGTGGTTTTGCCTCTACCCATTTTGTGAAATAATCGATAGCTACTATGATAAATTTGACCGCACCTGGTGCGTCTGGGAATGGTTCGACCACATCAATTGCCCATTTTTGAAAGGGCCATGCGGTGGTGACCGGGATCAAGTTGTTCTTGGGGCGCAAGGTCTTGGGGGCACGCCGTTGACAATTAATACACCTGCGCAATTCTTTGACGGCATCCAGGTGCATGCCAGGCCAGTAATACCCAGCATTCATGATTTTAGCCACTACCATGCGTGGCCCTGCGTGTATGCCACACATTCCCTCGTGTAGCTCTCTGATGAGATATGAGGCATCTTGGGGGTCGACGCAGCGTAGGAGTGGGACCAGGTATTATTTACGGTATAGGATACCGTCTCCCATTTGATAATGGCACGCTTTGTATTGCAACTTACGTGCCTCTGACTTGCTTTCGAGAGTCACACCTGATTGCAAGTATGCAATGATTGGTGTCATCCAGGATGTTGTACCGTACTGGATGACATTGACTTGGTGCAGGGGTACCGAGGGATTCTGCAGAATTTCAATGCGTATCTCCTTTGCCAAGTGCTGGAAGCTGGTGGATGCGAGTTTTGACAGTGCATCCGCGGATTTGTTTTCACTTATGTTGATATGACGGATATTGAAGGAAGTGAATTTTGATTTTAGTTGCAAGGCTTGCTCGAGGTAGAGGATCATGATATCCCCTTTTGCGGTATAGTCACCGCGCACCTGCCCTGCAACTAACAAGGAGTCGACATTTGCTTCCAGGTGTTGTACGCCGAGCTTGACTGCTAGACGTAGCCCAGCTAATAGAGCCTCATACTCCGCCTCGTTATTTGTGCTTTTGAAATCCAGGCGGATTGCATAGGTAAGCTCTTGGCCGTCGGGGCTGACGAGTCGCAGACCTGCGCCCGCACCTTCTTCGTTAGACGCACCATCGGTAAAAATTGCCCATATTTCTGAAGAAGGTGGTGGTGGTGCAGGGTTTTGTTCTTCCTCGCATTCTTGGATGCGATTTGGCGGTACCTCGGCAACGAAATCTGTCAGGACCTGGCCCTTGATTGCGGGGCGCGACTTGTAGTTTTGCGTGAGTGCGCCCAGCTCGATTGCCCATTTTGCTAACCTCTCAGAGATGTCAGGTTTGGATAGGATCGGGCCGATCCTGTAGTTGGTTAACACCGTGATGACATGATTTGCGAAGTAGCATCGCAACCGTATTGATGCGTGTACTAGTGCTAGTACCAACTTTTCCATTATTGAATATCTTGTTTCTGGGTCGTTGAGCATCTTGCTGATGTAGTAGATGGGTGTTTGAACTCCCTCCCGCTCCACTATTAGTACCGCACCCACCGCATTGTTTGCGGCGGATAGGTATAATATATGTGGTTCACCTTTGCGTGGTGCGGTTAGAGTTGGGAGTTGTATCAAACACTCTTTCATTTCCCGGAAAGCATTTTCAGCCTCTGCGGTCCATTGGAATAGTTGTTTCTTTAGACAGTGCCGCAGGGTTTTGATGAAAGGATAAGACTTAGCTGCATGGTTGGCTAAGAATCTGTTTAGTGTGGCTAGCCTGCCGGCTAGTCGTTGCATCTCTTTCATTGTTGAAGGCGATGGCATGTGCTCGATCGCCTGAACTTTTTCCGGGTTTACCTTGAATCCATCTTTGGTTACGATGAATCCAAGGAGTTTGCCTTCTTCCATTCCAAACGAGCATTTCCCTGGATTGAGCTTCATATTGACGCTTCGCAGAGTTTGGAATGTTCTTTAGATATCAGCGAGCATGGTATCCTCTTCCATGCTCATGACGACTAGGTCGTCCATGTAGATTTTGACACTTTTGCTGATTTGCCCGTGGAAAGTGTCGTTCATAAGTTTTTGATAGGTTGCGCCTACGTTGCGCAACCCAAATGGCATTTTTGTATAGCAGTAATTTCCGGTAGGGGTGCGGAATGCCGTTTTGTCTTCATCCTCGATTGCCATCTGTACCTGGTGGTAGCCTTTGTAACAATCGAGGAAGCACTTCCATCGAAATGGTGCGAGGTTATTGACCTTTTCGTCGATTTTCGGAAGTGCGTAACAATCCTTGGGACAGGCTTTGTTGAGGTCTTTATAATCGACGCACATGCGCCAGCCCCCGGATGGTTTTTCTACCATGACTGGGTTGGACAACCAAGTCTGGTACTTGACTTCCCGCAGGATGCCTGCGGAGAGCAGTTCTTCGACCTGCTCATGCATCGCCTGGTTCTTTGCGGATCCAAGGTGGCGTTGGCCTTAGATCACCGGCTTGATACCTGGCAAGGTATTCAAAAAATGTTGCGCGATTTCGCGTGGGACCCTAGTCATGTCTACAGGTGCCCACGCAAAAATATCTTGGTTCCTGAAGAGAAGCTGTTTCAGGTGCGCTTTGGTGTTGGGGGACAAAGCGTGGCCCAACGTGACCTTTTGTTCTGGGTATCTTGCGTTGAGGACCCATTTTTCTGGTTGGTTGTTGGGGGTTGGCCTTGCTATCTTGGTCGGACGCAGTTCGTCCGACGTCATAACTTCCCGGGGTGCATAGATTATCGCGACCCCTGTTTCGGTTGGGAAACCGATTGCAGAATGGGGTACGGACGTAATCTTGTTGAAGTCACCTTGGGATTCTCTCCCTAGGAGCACGTCATATTTGGAAGTATGAAGTAAAATTATGAAATTTACCTCTTCTGTTCGTGTGTGCCTTCCGCTGGTGAGGCGCACAGGAAAAGTAATTTGGCCGAGGGGAAAGACAGTTTCCCCTGCGAACCCGGCCAACGGGTAATGTACTGCTTGCAACCGATCTTTGTCTTCTTGATCGAACTGGTTGAAGCACTGCTCATATATGATATCAGAAGTACTGCCCGGGTCGATGAACAATCGCTCGGTGCAGTAATGAGCTAGTTGGCCTGTAATAACGACGTCGCGCCTGTCGCGCGGACCGCCTCAGACTTTTGGGAAAACGACTTGCTCGTCTTTCCAGTCATTGTCCAGTCTTCTCGCCGCCTTGCGCGGCCTTCCTTTGCCTCCGTTGATCATATGGGTTGAGGCCACATACATGGTCCTCTTCCCTGAGGAGGTACCCTCGCCATGGGGGGCGATGCGTTTGGTGGCTTTTTGCCCACCGGGCAACAGGTGTTGCAGCTTCCCCTCCTTTAGGGCTCGCTCAATCTCCAGTCGGAGACTGATGCAGTTGTTTGTTGTATGGCCCTGTTCCTTGTGATACTCACAATAGAGGGTGAGATCTTGATTTTTCTTGGATTTCATTGGTTGGGCCAGTCGCAGGGACTGCGCGTCCGTGAGAAGGACTTCGCTTGGCGACTTGGTGATCTCGGTCCAGTTGCGGTCCCGAGATTCTTTCTTTAACGCCCGGTTGTCCCGTTGGGCGTTAATTGTTGCCCTTGCGTCAAACTGGTTGGTATGCGGGAAATATAGTTTGGGATCGCTGCCGCGATTCCCTGTGTCCCGGTTGTGCTTATTGTTGCGCTTGTGCTCGTAGCGGGAGGTTTGACCTTCCGCTTGGGACTGTGCCTTTGCGAGATGCGGTTTAAGGGACCGTTGAGTTTGGGCGTATGTCTTGACCGCAGCCATGACATCTTCCCATTTTTTTGGCAAGCCCTCCTTGCCGGAGATGGTCATAGCCATCTGCTCGTCTCTGACGGCTTTGATGAAGTGGTTACGTGCCATTTGGTCTGCCACGTCGCCTATCTCTAGGCATTCTTTGTTGTATCTGACGACAAACGCTTCGAGAGATTCGTCGTCCCTGCGCCAGATATTCATGACGTCCATCGAATCACGTTCGTGACGTCGCTGTTGGCTGAAATGCGTGAGGAACTTTGCATGTAAGTCCTCGAATAAGGCCAGTGATCCTACTGGCAAAGAATCGAACCAAGCCCTGGCCAGACCTGTGAGGGTCTGGGGGAAAAAATGGCACCAGGTGGGCTCGTCCCATTGGCCGTTGCACCCATGAAGATGTTCATGTGGTCGTCCAGGTCGGACGAACCGTTGTATTTCCCTATGTTAAATTGGAATTTTGTGGTGGTGACATGGGCGTGGGCTATTTTTGGGGCAAATTTGGAGTTTTCTGCCGTAGCTTTTGGCCTGTAGGGGCGGCTCTCAGGGCGCTTTGCAGTGCAGAGGTATGTGTTTCGGGGATGAGTAGGAGGAGAATAGTTGCGTACTCCCGGTCTGCTGCTAGTGGCATGAGATTCCCCGCAATATGTATGGTCGTCTGGGTCGGTACGGCCATATCCTTCGTGATGGGACTGCGGTCCCAGCCGGCTTTGCATGCCGGAGCCGTGGTGGGCTGTGGATTGCCGCCTGTTATCGCCTTGAGGGCCCAGGCGGCTATGTACTAGGCCTCTGGCGCGAGACCCATATGAGGAGTCGTCCTCATCAATTGTGCGGACCTCACAGTAAGAGGATCCGCGGTCCTCCCGCCTGCTTTGGGAGGCTGGGCGTGAAGGAACCCTGCCGTCATATTGTAAAACGCGACCGCAGGGGTATGTGGTGCCGGGGTAGGCCAGGCTTGTACTTGTGCTTCCGCACAAGCTCGGTTGTATGTTGCGGCCAGCAGGGCTACCTGCTGGTCATACCAGGCATGAGGATTCATGTCTGGAGGGATCACAGATGCGTACTCTGAGAGATCTTGTCCAAACGTAAGGGATGCGCCCCCTTGCGTTGATGTGCCAATGTGGCCAGGATTTGGGAATGGAGGAGTGATCCTCGCAGTCCCTGAGTTGGTGGAGTTTAGGTTATCCCAGTAGTGTTATTCGGACGATCAGACATGATCTTTTGAGAGGGAGAGGGACGGTACAAAAGTGCTTAAGAGTAGCGGTGGGCGCCAATTATGAAACAATGGATAACCGGACGGGGTTAACACACTGGTCTCGTCAAGAAGGGTTAATCCCTTCCTCTCGAGGATCGCTGGCTAAGTCGTCCGCTGGTTGATCTCCTGCACAAGGAAACAAACCGTGACTCGTAACTAGGAGGATGGGGTGGGGGGTATTTATAGCCGAGGAGTGAAGGAGGAGGTGGATAGATAAACTGACGACATGCTGCACCTTTGCAGGTGTGTCAGGCATGTCGGCTGTGGAGGTGAAGCCACGTCAGTCTGTCGCTTACGTAGACCTGATAGGCGGCTGCCATTGGTGCTACATGCTCCGTGGTGTCAGTCCCACTTGCTGAGTGCACAGGATGCGGTGTGGGCCGCATCGCTGTTTGCGGTAACTGTAGATGTTCCCGCGTCTCACTCTTTGATCAAGAAATACGTGAGATGCGGTGCCAAGCCGCATCGTCGTCTGTAGTGACTGTTACTGTTATCCAGCTCCCTTGTATTGATAGAAGTGTTCACTGGATGCGGTGCTAGGCCGCATCGCTGTGAATACTTCCGTTTTCATACACCAGATGCGGTGCCATGCCGCATCACTATACCGTTCTCATATTCCAGGTAAGTCCTCCTCCATCATTGGGCAGATTGGATTCAACCATTGTGTTTGCGCGTTCCCGCACGGACACAGGTAGGCTATTAGCTAGTGGGGGTTTTGATAAGGGTAATGGTCACTCGCGGTCGTGCTGGCGCGAGATCTGGGACCATACCCCTTCATATCTCGAACAATAGTTTTAGGTTTAAGGATCATTGATACTTTGGACAGTAGGTAGGATAATAGGTGGTGGAGGGATCCTCTGTTTGGGGGATGAAGCCACTTGTTATCCTGCCGCCTTTTATTTCATGCACTCTTTTGACCTGTTAAACAATGGACGCCCTTTGCCAATCCAAGTGGATGGGCCACGTATTGCTGGTGGAAATTTGGGTTGGCAATTTTGACAACCTTAAAAGGGGTTTAAACCTTGTGAATAAATAAAACTTCAACTTTTGGCTATTTCCCGTGTTGTTATCCTTGTGTATTCTTTATTTGTCAATTGTTCTTATACACATTCTTTAAATTTGTAAATAAAGGATAAAAGTTTAGTAAATCATGTTTAAAAATCTTAGGATATGATCAAGGATCAAATATCCTATAGTTAACAAGTTCAGAAAAGTTATGTAACTTAAGGATCATTAATTCCGTTGTCAAAGGATAAGGGTCGCATAAATAATGAATAAAAGCAAAGTGATTAAGGATCATACCTGAGGATCCAAGTTAGGATCCTAACCTTCAATATTTGTAATCAGGACAACCAAAAAACAAACCTTAGTAAAAGGTAAGGATTAAGGATCCTTGGTTGTTTAACTTCAAAGACCTGAAACAGAATATAACTTGGGACTAAGCCAATATCAGAAAAAAGTTAGTAACTTGGGACAAGCCAAAAGGATAACTGGGGACAAGCCCAAAGGATAACTGGGGACAAGCCCAAAGGATAAATGGGGACAAGCCCAAAGGATCTTGTGTAAACTGGAGTATGGCCCTCACTGGCGACTATCCAAACTTAGTGACATGAAAATGCCAAAACCTTAGCTAACGTGAAAACGTTAGAAACTTAGCAACGGATGTATGGTATGTCTACCATTATACGTAGGATCCCGGATACAGCCAGTACAATGAAATTGTCAGCCCTTAAAGCGAGTACTGGTCCCATTGCCATGAAATGTACCAGGATCATCGTGCGCTACTGGCGATACTGGGGACAGGCCCAAACAACTGGGGTCAAGCCCAAAGAACTGGGGTTAAGCCCAAAGAACTGGGGTTAAGCCCAAACAACTGGATACTTCTGTGGATACTCAATCCTTTGCTAGGGATACCCAAACCTTTTGCAAAACTTAGAATCAAGTGAAAGGAGGATAAAGGATCCATGATCCCTATCCTTGTACACAAGGTAATTAAAGAATTAAATAGTTTGAGGTTGGATCATTACCAAAATGAGGATCCTTCGTCCTGTAAGGATCCTTTAAGGATAATTGTCGGCCAAGGATCATGGATCCTTATCACATGAAATATTTTTTCAAGTGGACAGCATTCCAAGCTCTTGGCAGCAAATCACCTTCCATTGTTAGCAACCGATATGCCCCCTTTCCTGCTTCAGCTTCAATCAAATAAGGGCCTTCCCACTTTGGTGCCAACTTTCCATCAGCAGGATTGGTGGTATTCTGAAATGCTTTCCTCAACAGCATATCACCAACTTGGAATTTCCTGATCCTGACATTCTTATTATAGGCTCCAGCCATCTTTTGTTGATAACTGGCCCTCCTTATCCTTGCCAAATCCCTGAGTTCTTCTATAGTATCCAGGTCTTGAACCAAGTTTTCAGCATTTCCTTCAGGATCACGGATGCTTGTTCTTGAAGTAGGAACCACCATTTCGGTAGGGATCACTGATTCTGCTCCAAATACCAAAGAGAATGGAGTTTGGCCAGTAGCATTCTTGGGAGCTGTCCTGTCAGCCCATAATACATAAGGTAGCTCTTCTGCCCATTTTCCTTTCTTGGATCCAAGCTTCTTTTTCAAGTTGTTGATGATGATCTTGTTGGATGATTCTGCCTGGCCATTAGCTTGTGGGTGGACTGGTGTTGATGTTATCATCTTAATCCCCCAGCTGTCACAAAAGTTAGTAGTTCTACTCCCAATAAATTGGGATCCATTATCATAGACAATTTCAGAAGGAATACCAAATCTAGTAATAATATTTCTTTTGATATAGGTATCACTTCTTTTTCTCTGACTTGAGCAAAGGCTTCAGCCTCTATCCACTTTGAGAAATAGTCAGTCATAGCAAGCATGAATACTTTTCCACCAGGTGCCTTGGGAAGTTTACCAACTATATCCATAAACTTTTTTCTTTTTCATAGCGATACGCTCTAAAAAAAGTGAAGGGTAAGCAACCCTTCTAGAAGCGGTAGCTTCCCGCCTCCTTCATTCCTACTGCCTCCTTCTGTGAGAAGTTCCCTTCCTATTCTAAAAAAAAAAAAGAAAATGCCTGATTGGTCTGCTCAACAAACGTACAAAGTGGACCGCTGTTTGGTGAAGGATGTTACTATGTCTTTGACAAGGATCACATCTATTAGCATAATCCACAGCATCCTTCTTCATAGTAGGCCAATAATATCCTGTTCTCAGGATCCTTGAGAATAATGCCCTGCCACCAGTGTGGTTTCCACAATCTCCTTCATGAAGATCCTTTAAGAGATCGTTTGTATAACATGTTATTCAATATTGTAAACTAAGATACCTTAGTTTTGAAAGCCTTGGGGTTTTCTCCTATAGGGATCTCTCCATGTTGGATATAATTGCAGGAATAATTGCAGAATCCTCTCCTATCTCCATAGCTACATGATCCTCAATATCAGGAGTTAGGATATGGATAATAGGGATTTTGATATCCTCTGGGATTTTCAAGGATGATCCTAGATTGGCCAATGCATCAGCTTCTGCATTCTCTTCTCTGGGTACCTGTGTCAAACTAAAGGAAACAAAAGAGAGTGCCAATTCTTTGACTATCTCTAAATATTTGATTAGCTTTTCACCTTTAACAGCATAGGATCCATTAAAGTGATTAGTGATTAATAATGAATCTACATGTACCTCAAGATACCTGATCCTCATATGCTTAGCAATTTGCAAACCAACTATCAAGGCTTCATATTCAGCCTCATTGTTGGTAGTTTGGAACTCACAAGCTATAGAGTGGGGTATTATGTCCCCCTGTGGCGATTTTAGTAGTATTCCAAGCCAAGTTCCTTTGACATTAGAGGCTCCATCAGTGAAGAGTATCCAAGGATCCTTAGTTTCCTCTAGCTATTGGACTTCTAATTCGGCTTCCCTTTGCAAGTCACTACTGAAATATGCCATAAAGTCAGTTAAGGCTTGGGATTTAACGGTGGTTCTAAGTAGGGATGAGCATATCGGTATCCGATACCGAACCGATACCGATACCGCCTAATACCGATCCCGAATTTCACCCAAACTAGGTACCGATACTGATACCGAAACATGTCGGTTAGTTATCGGTACGGTATCGGTATTATACCGTATTTTGAGGGTCGGTATCGGTATAATACCGATACCGTACCGTACCGATACCGAAAACGCCAAAAAGTGGATACCAATCGGGATACCGATCGGGATCGGGATCGGTACGGGATCGGTACGAGATCGGTATGGGATCGGTATTCGGTGGCATATGCTCATCCCTAGTTCTAAGCTCATATCTTATATCATAAGCACTGAGCTTCACTGCCCACTTAGCCATCCTTCCTGACATTTCAGGTTTCCTGAGAACATTCTTAATTGGAAAATTAGTCTTAACAATAATGGCATGAGTTTCAAAAGAATGTCTTAATTTAGTAGATGCCATAATTAAGGCCAAAATGAGTTTTTCCAAATGTGAATACCTGGATTCAGCATCAAGCAAACACTTAATTACATAATAGACAGGATGTTGTGTACCTTCGTGATCCTTAACAAGGACGTCACTTACTGCTTTAGAGTATACTGCGAGGTATAAGGATAATACATCCCCTTTTTCTGGTTTCATCAAGGCAGGAGCTGAGGATAAGTAATCCTTAAGAGCTTTGAGAGAATTCTCGTGCTTTTCAGTCCAGTCAAATTTTTTGTTCTTCCTCAAAATGTCGTAGAATTCCTTGCATTTTTATGAGGATTTGGATTTGAACCTGTTTAAGGCTGCGATCCTGCCTGTCAATCTTTGCACATCCTTGGCATTGGTAGGAGATTTGATATTCACAATTGTTAGGGCTGGATTTTTATAATACATGATCCTTACATGTGATCCTAACCAGTGATCCTTGTTTCTTTGGTAGATAGTGATCCTCAGCAGAGTTCCAGGATCAGGATCACGGACTATCATAGGATCCTCATGATAACAGTTGCTTTCATTGAACTTAATGTCATTTTGCAGGAATGTCTAGCAGGATCCGCTCTTAGCATCACAATCAAGGGACGCGTCTTTACAACTTTGGCATATGCTTAATCAGAGATGAACGTTGTGAAGGATATGGAAACTTGGCATGATTTAAGGGCGATAATTTAGGCTAGATTTACTTTTATTTCTAAAGGGGTAATGAGCTGATTATTAGTTTGTTTACCTAAAATAGGCCACTCACACTTGTATATATAACACTCTTCCCCATTCGGAAGACACACAACACAATTCTCACATGCTTAGACACTCGAAACTATAGTGATCCTTGTACTCAGCTCATTATCATCCGAAGTTGTAACCATATTTTGATATATTGAAGTTGGTGATCGGTAGTTGCCATCACCCGAGGTTTTTTATGCCGGAGATCATACATTGATCAAAGGCTTTTTCCTCGTATAAATCCTTGTGTCACTTGCATATTTCTTACTAAAGTGATCCTTTACTTTTTCAACAAACCAAGCATCATTCCCCGTCTACTTAGAGTTTGGTTGCATTATCCTTGTGTGATTTTTGACCAAAACAGTTTGGCGCCCACCGTGGGGCAATTGGTGCTTCATTCATAAGAAAACTTTCTGTTCGAAATCATTTCAAAGAGTTACATGGCTTCATCATTGAAGAATACATCCACAGCGATGTCGGCAGTCAATTCATCTACTGGCATTCCACCTTTGCCTCCACCACCAGCTGGATCTCAGAAAAATGCTGAGAAGAGACCAACTTCTATCTCCTCTAAACCATCATCTTCTGCTCTAACTTCTTCTGTTCCCAGTACTAGTGATATATTTACTTTGATTTTGCAGATGAGGGATCGTATGCAGCAGCGGGATGAAACTAATGACAGGATCCTCAGAGAAATCGGAGATCTCAAAAGGCAAAAGAAAACGGCAGAGGATCATTCCCCACTAATGCCCAAATCTTTGAATTTTGATACTCCAATGATTACTTCTCAGCCATCAGAGGTCCCAGACATTCAATATATGGGTGGATCAAGAGGAGTGCATTTCAGCCCAGCAACAATGACTCAGGCATCAGGATCATATTTCCAACCGGCGGGATCCTACGCCCAGCATTTGGGATCTTTCATGAGCTTAGGATCCTCCTTAGTCCCAGGATCATCCCAGGTTCAAGGATCCTCCTTCGTTCCGGGAACATCCCAGGTTCAAGGATCCTCCATTGTTCCAGGATCATCCCAGGTTCAAGGATCCTCCTTCGTCCCAGGATCATCCCAGATTCAAGAATCCCTACAGATACCAGGATCCTTGAAGAATTTGCAAACAGGAAGCCTAGATGTCCATCAAGGAGATTTTATTCCAATGCAGACCATTGCTTCCACTGGTCCATTCATTATCCCAGAATCCCAGCAATATGGATTCACACCCAATGTTCCTAACTTGAACCCGATGGGAGGTAACACCTTAAATAATTATCTTACCACTAACCATGGATTCGTGCAGGATACAGGTATCAATCATGCTATGGCCAGGGAGTTACAGAAGCCGAAGGATATGATCTCAAGTGTTCCAGGGGTAGTCAAGCCTATCCCGGAGATTGCAGATGGAAGCCATAAGGTATCTCGTTTTGCACCACCAATTTGTGATGCAGAGGTACCCAAAAGGTTCCATATCCCTACTATGAAGCTGTATGATGGTACAACCGATCCTGAGGAGCACATAGCACAATACAGGGAGAGGATGGAGATCAATCCAATCCCAGAAAAGTTAAAGGAAGCATGCCTATGTAAAGGATTTGGATCCACCCTTACTGGATCAGCTCTTAAATGGCTGCTAAGTCTTCCCCCTTACTCTATCACTTCATTTGCTAACTTAGTTAATTTATTCAATAACCAATTCTCTTGTAGTAGAAAATTTGAAAGATTAACTAGTGATTTATATAGGGTAACTCAAAGTCATAATGAATCATTAAGGGATTATATAACTAAATTCAGTAAAGAATCCTTGGACATTCCCAACTTGGATATGGCCACGG